>NW_019154178.1:2194717-2195429 GCF_002288905.1 Enhydra lutris kenyoni
ACCCGCGCCGTCACTACCTCGCTGTCACTACCCGCGCCGTCACTACCTCGCTGTCACTACCCTCCCTGTCACTACCCGCGCCGTCACTACCTCGCTGTCACTACCCGCGCCGTCACTACCCGCGCTGTCACTACCTCGCTGTCACTACCCGCGCCGTCACTACCCTCCCTGTCACTACCCTCCCTGTCACTACCCTCCCTGTCACTACCCGCGCCGTCACTACCTCGCTGTCACTACCCTCCCTGTCACTACCCGCGCCGTCACTACCCGCACCGTCACTACCCGCGCTGTCACTACCGCGCTGTCACTACCCTCCCTGTCACTACCCGCGCTGTCACTACCCGCGCCATCACTACCCTCGCCGTCACTACCCTCCCTGTCACTACCGCGCTGTCACTACCGCGCTGTCACTACCCTCCTTGTCACTACCCGCGCTGTCACTACCCTCCCTGTCACTACCGCGCCGTCACTACCGCGCTGTCACTACCCTCCCTGTCACTACCCGCGCCGTCACTACCCGCGCCGTCACTACCCGCGCCGTCACTACCCTCGCTGTCACTACCCTCCCTGTCACTACCGCGCTGTCACTACCGCGCTGTCACTACCCTCCCTGTCACTACCCGCGCTGTCACTACCCTCCCTGTCACTACCCGCGCCGTCACTACCCTCGCCGTCACTACCCGCGCCGTCACTACCCGCGCCGTCACTACCC